>NC_092244.1:7321381-7353881 GCF_036320965.1 Panulirus ornatus | reverse complement strand
CGTATCATCCATTCTCTCCAGGAAAGCCAACAGAAGGAGAAATCACAAAATCCGATTCCCAAATCTCGAGGTTGCATAGGTGTCGAGATTATCCTGGTGTGCGGGTATTCCACATCAACAGGTGACGACTCACTCCCTTTATATGCGGCTATTCCACATCCAAAGGTGCCTAATTCCCTTGCATGCAGCACTTCCATTTCTACAGGTGGCTTATTCGCTTCAGTATGGGGTACTGTCTACGTATGTGTGCACGGCTCTTCTCTCTCTTAGCCAGAGCGGAGTCAAAGAGCCTCCCGCCGTATGAACTCTTCAGCTATCACTTCTCTCCAAACCACACCTTCCCTTCCGCCTTGACTGTATCTCTCTCTCTCTCTCTCTCTCTCTCTCTGTTCTAGATGTTATTCCGGTCACTACTCGCGTGAGCTGTTTACGTTCAGTCGTGTGCTCCAGCCCCCAAAGAACTGAACCCACGGCACGCGTCTGATTGCTGCTTCCCATTGTTTCTGGGTGAGGACCAGCCACGCGAGGGTGGACCGTTATGATACCTCCTCCTTTCCTCGCACAGCAAAGCTGATGGTAAGTAAGCCTTCCAACTTAAAGATTCGGATTTACAGACATCTGATCTCAAATCAATCCCTGTAGTATCATCTATACTACTAATAGTTTTTTCCTTTCATCCGAGATCGCCACGACTGAGCACCTGCTGCTGTGGTCCAAAGTGTATCTCATTCAGTACATCCTAAATATATATATGTCGCTACCTCGCTAACGCGGGAAATGGCGAATAGTATGAAAGAAAAAAAAAAAAATATATATATATATATATATATATATATATATATATATATATATATATATATATATATATATATATATATATTATCCCTGGGGATAGGGGATTAAGAATACTTCCCACGTATTCCCTGCGTGTCGTAGAAGGCGACTAAAAGGGGAGGGAGCGGGGGGCTGGAAATCCTCCCCTCTCGTTTTTTTTTTATTCTTCCAAAAGAAGGAACAGAGAATTGGGCCAGGTGAGGGTATTCCCTCAAAGGCCCAGTCCTCTGTTCTTAATGCTACCTCGCTAACGCGGGAAAATATATATATATATATATATATATATATATATATATATATATATATAATCTATACAAGCAACACACTTCGTGTAAAAATAAGGATATACTGAGGAATATAATTGTTATTTCTTCATCAGACTGTGTTTGTAAACAGGTGCTTTTTGTTGCGCTAATCTGGTGAAGTTGGCGCTCATATAGTGAAGTACAGAGAACTGAAAACGTAGAGCCAGCTTCAGCAGGAGGCGAGCCAGATGATGAACTGGGCCAGCTTGTAAACAGGAGTGTGTGGCTCCAGCCACGACACATACTGTAAAGGGAGGCAGCGGGAAAGTGATTCTTCGACCCCTCTAGCACGATGTTACAACCTTAGAGCACGAACTACAACCCTTGAGCACTACGGTCAGACCCTTGAGCACACTGTTTCGACCTTAGAGTACGAAATAGAACCCTTGGGCATAACTTGACAACCCTCGAGCAAGACGGTAAGACACTTGACCATGACTTTAAAGACCCTCGACCAGCAAGGTATGAAGACGTGGCTATAAACGTTCAGGTTATGGGCCAGGTTATCATGCGTGCGCGCACGGTCGTCTCTCCTGCTCGAGACTGAAATGTCAACCAAGTCGTGCAAAGTGATGTGATCATTGCACGAAAGCGCACTTGGGAATTTATCGTGTTTCATTTTCCAGTGGACTCATCAGCATATATATATATATATATATATATATATATATATATATATATATATATATATATATATATATATATATATATGTATTAGCGTTAATGATAAGGCCTTGATAAGGGCATTCTGCTGTCCGTACCGTCTCGGCTAACATAAAAAAGTGCGGAAAAAGTTCCCTTACGCCCGAGTGAGAACCTTGGTATTTGAAGTTCACTTTCAGGAAACAACTGATTCACTTAGATTTACCGTTCCAGAAGAATCAAGTTCTAAAGAAACATTCAAACTTCACACATCTTTAGATATGATACCGGTCAAGATAGACGTATCAGCTGTATCTCACCCAGGGTGTTATCAACTTAAAAAATAACGTTTGCTTAACTGAGTGTGAGTGGATCCAACGCAAAGAGATATTGGAGTGATGTCGGATTTCCTGAGCTTATGAACAAAAAAAAAAAAAACTAGGTTAAGTTAGATTAGTTTTGGTTTGGTTAGGTTTGGTTAGATTGTGTTGGGTTGAGTAACAATTGTTTGGGTTGTAACCTAACCTAGCCTAGAACACCATTTGGGGGAGGAGAAGGGGGGGGGGGCGGCGAATCTTCAGGTCATCCTCCAAGTCTTGGGTATATAATGACAGTGGAGGGAAGACCCTGCAGGCCAGTAGATGGAGTGTGTGTGCGTGTGTGTGTGCTTGAGACAGCGGGGGCCACGGGAGGTCACCCGGGACGGCCGCCGCCGCTCACTGACCTTCAACAATCAACTTAGATTTTGACAGATATCCGCAAGTCCTCAGATATCGAAGCTTGTGCTTCTGCTGCACTGGTGAAAAACAACCACACTGTTAAGGGAGCTATACGACATCCATCAACATGGAAATCATCATAAGTCGGGCAACAAAGTTCTTACGAGTGTTAAGACAATCAGCACAGGAGAGCTAGGCTTTCATCGGCACTGGCAAAGCCTCACATATGGGCATCTCGGACACACTACACGACAGGGGAACTTCGCCTCTATACAATACACCTGTCAAACAAATACATGTGGGAGCTACCAAAGACCTACGAGTGTTGCCCAGGACATACTAGTGTCACGTACATACCCAGGGTTACGTGGCTTTTCCTACCTTATGGTTTGTGGTCACGAGCAACGAAAGTTGTGGTGCAGGAATACTTGTACACGCTTAACGGTCTGCCTCTCTGACCACACAGCTCACTCAACACCTTAAGGGAACTTTGATGGATGATGATACAATCAAAAAGAGCCAGCGAGTGAGGATCTTGAGAGGCTGGGATCACGGGTGTAACTCCCAGAGGAGGAGCGCACCCAAACACAACTTTCCGACACGAGAGCCGAGCGCCAACTGAATCTTTACACCAGACACCCCTCACTGAAGTTGCCACGGTACACTGCCAATTCGTCAGTACACCTCCTTTAATATAAGTATACTTAAAATTAATCCAAAAGGTATATACACATGTATATATGATTAACTGATAAATAAGATTTTACGTGAGCTAATTTCTACTTTAAAATATTATCAAAAGCCATGGCCAGGAACTTCAGAGTGACTTCTTTTATGCTAGTTGGTAACAGCCTGACTCCAGCTGATTCTGACAGGAGGGGCCAACGCCGAACACTTGCTGCCCCATCTGCATGTAATACACTTCTCAATGCCCCCTACTCTCCGTCACCTCTACAATGAACAGGGAATGACCTCATCAATCACAAGGTGTGCAACCTGCAACAGCAAAGTTATGGGCGCCCTCAGCAACTCTGAGCTATTAGGCAACACAGGAGCCTCCCTCTCGTCTCCCACCATGGTCCGAGCCGGACGAACCAGTACCCAGTTTTCAGCAGAAACTCACGGGTATTAGGGCTGGACGCCCTCTGGTAGACACATGGGAACGCGATATGTTGGCCATCAGTACCCTCGGGCTGGGTCAACGGCCAAGGGGGGAAATCACCATGCTAAACAATAAGACTTTTGTCATGGCAATGTGACAAACCATAATGCCATTCACAGCCAACATTACCGGGACGCCTTGATTAACCTTCAAGACGACATGACAGAAGAATCAGTGGTGGAGCCTTCGCCACGCTTGGCTCTTCTCACCTTTCGAGAAGTATCCCACACGGTGTCAACATTCACGTTACATTACGCTCCTCAATAGTTAACATTCCCGAATAAGAACAACTTCTTTAACAATTTCGGCTTCGGACGATTTCCTTTCCTTTTTCTTTCTCGTTCGATACAAAGATGATTATATGGATATAATTCACCAGCAAGTGAATGTTAAACTTATCGACTCGAGAATAAATGCGCAACACTTCAGATTAACAGGCTAGGGAAGGAGTGTAGCGGTTGCGGTTGGTGTAGGTAGGATGGCAATGCAAGGTTAGTGTTGGGCAGCACTGGCCACTACCACACACACTACCTACTGCTCATGGACACACACACACACACACCTTCCAACATCTCAGGTTCACCTTGTGATGCACACGGCTGTCATCAGCCACCCTGCACTTGGGCCCAATACAGTGTCTCTCTTGTGAGGCATATGCCACGCCCACACATACCAAGGGATCCGCCCTTTCCCAGCCGCTTGCAACACTACTAACGGGTGACCATCAGATGAATGACAAATTCCTGAATAAAAACTACAGGGCGTGACCTTTACAGGTACAGAAGACACGATTGTAGAGCAGGTACCCCGCTGGGGGTCACCACACAATCAGACACTACAGATGCCGCTGAGTAACAGGGAGCAGCTAATCTACGATATGGATATCTTTGTGAATGCTTATGTGATGTAAATATGTGAGAAAAAAACAGTTGTGTACCCTGGTACACAGGCGGGAGGTCCTTGACCCCATAAAAGACGGCCACTCATCTACTCAGTGTGAGTGCGGACCTCATAACAGAAGACTGTTTAGGAGCAAATGAATATCCTAACAGATAACAACACGGCTAAATATAGGTCAACATTATAAAAGTGAATCGCTGTGTTATATGTTGGCGAACCTTACTGTTCTGGATCAATCATATAAATGCTGTAAATAAACTATCAGTCAGATGGGTGCACCATGTAAAACTGGAATATTCTTCAAATCTAACTGTTAAGTTAAATCAGTTCAAGGAGGAGTTTGCACATCAATGCCGGGTTTTGGGCGGCCTGAAGCAGGTTTGGAAGCAGGCGACATCCTTGGCCTACTCCAGCGCCAAACTACAATCCCCAGGCTGGCACACTTCACCCACAGTAAACTCACGAGGGTTTACAGGGAAGGATCTCCGCTATTTGGGCCTTGTTGCGCAACTACTGTCGTGAATGAGGACATACGACATCTCTCTCGGTCCACACGCTATGCCTTCCCGGCCGCAATTCCCGCGCACTCCTCCTAAAACAATATTTGGAATACTGCATCTATGAAGGATCTTGTTTACATAACGGCTGAGGGACGTATGACGGAGCAGGAAAACCAGCAGGTGACGCTCCCACTGATACCCGCACTGCGGACTAACCTCCTCACTATATAACCATACTGCACTCACTACCACACTATACATACACACACACACACACACACACACACACACACACACACACACACATATATATATATATATATATATATATATATATATATATATATATATATCACTTACCCTCAACCAGGGTAAAAAAAATGTGAGGATATGGCATAATCATATGAAAATATCTTTTTGCGGTCGAGAAATACACTTTTCTTTTTCCTACCTGGTTTAATGTCTAGAGACGATGTTAAGTGATGATCGGTGCTGCTGTTAGGTGTAGAGCGGGAGGGACAGGTTTAGGGGAGTGTAGAGAGTGGGCGGAGGGTGAGGCAGGTGCGTGTGTACAGGTGTGACAGTTCTCAAGAAGACGTGTGCGAGCGCGCATATCAGCGATTACTATTTGTGTATTACGGGAGCCGAGTTTTAACACTGGTGTTGCTCCGTTTCTCAACCTTGTTTAGTAAATGTACCATGTTTTCCCTCCTATGCGTGTATATACACATGGTCCACATACCAGTACCACACGGCCACATACCAGCCACAGGACAAGGGCTGAGGGGGAGACACATACACACAGACAGGCCACGAGTGAGACAAGGGGCACGTGGGTAACGGTGGCTGGCCACGGGACGGGTGCTGGAAAAGTGAAGGCGAGTTGGTTGGGTGTGCAACACTCACCTGGGGAGCCTCCCGCCACCGCCGCCGCCACACTTCCTCACCTCCCAGCCCAGCCTGGGACACACACACACACTGACTCCCTCCCATGGTGCTACTACACTCTACTCGCTAACTTACACACGCTACGGGCGCCTTGCACCGATAGATTACATGCTTCAAAATTACATGCTTCAAACACGTTGACCTCAAGATATTTCTTACAGCAAAAGGGGAGAGAGAGAGAGGTAAGACGAAGAGAACGAAGAGACAAGAGGGATATAAAACAAGCAAAACATGAAGGGAAATTGATGAGGACGCTGAAGGCAAACAAGCAATGATACATCCTGACTGCTGTGCACAAAATAAATGACAAAAAGTCAACGATGAGAAGGATAACGAAGAGAAAGTCGGTGAGGAAGCGAATAGTGGTGGGAGGTGCAGGAGAGTAATTAGGCGGAGGAACGGGAGGGGCTGAACACCACAGAGAAGTGGAGGAAGAGACTGCTGGAGGGAAGGAAGGAGGAGGAGGAGGAGGAGGCTATAGGAGGGGAGGAGGTGGAGGAAGAGACTGCTGGAGGGGAGAGGGAAAAAGAGGAGACCATTTGAGGGGAAGAGGTGGAGGATACGACTAATGGGGGGTGGAGGAAATTACTGGAGATGGAAGTGACTACTGGAGCGGAGGAGGGGACAACTGGAGGGGAGGAGACTACTGGAGGGTTAACGGGTGTGGGACAGAGAAACGAAGCAGGACAAGGTAGACCTGAGGCTGGAAATGAATGGTCCGGGGAAACCTAACTAGCCAGGAGGTAGCAACCAAACGAATAAGTCAAACGTCAAGATCAAGAGGGTAATGCAGAAGACTGGCTTACTGTGATGTGGAAAACGAGGACTATTAACGGGGAAGGATAGCGTGACGGATGCGAGTGAGTGAGCAAAGACGAAGCAACAAGTAATAATCATACATTGAGTATAACTAGAACAAACAGCCAGAGGCAATGTAGGACTGTAAGACTCGTCATCTAATACTTTGGTGCTGCACTGGGACTAAAACATATAGGTCATCAAGATCATGTTCCCAGCCCCCAGGCCCCAGTCCCCTCCGGCCACCGAGGCACCAATGCACCAGCCAACTGAACCCCGCTGTGAGACACTCATTCCCCTCATGTCCATCCCTAGGAGTCATATGAGCAACCGGGTCACACCCAACATGTCCAACCCCCATGGCAAAGTGTGATCACGACATGCCTAAACCCGGAACGCAAAGGGATCCAGGGAAGGCCGTTCGGACGCCGAAGCGATCAACTGCGTCGGCCTTCCGTTCTCCAAGGGATGGGAAGCTTGGCATCTTACCAGTGCCAGCTTCCGTGTCTCATACGGCTCGCCACGCCCAACATTTTAATCGTATTACATACGGCTCACCACGCCCAACATACCATCCGTGTCTCGTACGACTCATCATACCCAACATATCAACCGTGTCTCATGCGGTTAACCACATCGAGCATATCATCCGTGTCTCACAAAGCTTATCAAGCACCATCATACGGTTCATCACATCAACCACGCCATCATCATTCAACTACCAGGTTTCTGTCATCATCAGACGTAAGGAACGAACTGACGATCGTGTGACCACTAATCATGTTTATATACAAAAAGTGCTCGACATTATACCGTGCATATACTTATTCCACCCAACAACCAAAGTAACTTTGAACCCAGCTCATTGGCAAGCGAGGAGGACAAACGGCCAGGAAAGAGTGCAACCATGTACAACCATGATTACACACTCCCGGAAACCAGTTACTCAAGAGATGAAAGCCACTTAGTGACGCTCTGCCGTCTGTTCTCCTGGCGGTGAATGAGGTCTCCCTTAGTGCAGGATGGACTCCTTTGACGTGAGAAGTTCCTTGACGAGATTGTACTCCCTTGTCGTCCACTGACGGTGATACAACCTCGCCGGTGACTTTCCACTTGACCACTAAAGGAGACATACAAAATCTGATATTCAAGGTATGTACATTTTTCGTAAACTTCCAATGTAAAGCTCTATGGTCACTCACTCGCACAGTCTCCCTTCCCTCGACTGAAGAGCAATGTCCTCTCGTATCATCTCACCAGTACCTCCTCGGTCACTGCTCTGGTACAGTGCAGAAAGCGTCATTCGTCTACCCTCGGACAATACACTTGGTCCCTCCCACTTCCTGTCACCAGTTTTGCCATTCCAACAAAAGTCTCATCTTGACGTTTCCTACAATTCGTGTTGGATACTCCGTCTGTCCACATTTTCCTTTTACTAAGTTCTGGAGGTATGACAAACACTTCATACATCTCTCACACACAACCAGCTCTGCTTGTGACGTTCAGAGTCTTACGATCTCATGTGAACGTCTCCAATAATTACACATACAGGGGGTAAGGGGATGAATGGGATTGCTCCAGTCGCAGGTGGAAGTTACAAGGTAATTTAGACCACAAGGGTTAGTGTTGATGAGGAGGAACTAGTGGTGGTGTAACTAACTTCCTGTAGCTGGTCAAGGTCGAAGTCTTGTGTGTGGCAGGGACGGTAGTATGTGTGACGCTGGTAACCATGGGAGGTGGTAGCTACCTCCACATCCTGCCACCTGACCTTGTCCACTGCCGCCCGACCACGCCTCTACACCCATCTTCCCTGCTCTGCTGCAGGCTCTATGGTGTCCTGTTCTGCTAACGCCCAGCCATACTGATTCCAGCCTGAGGCTGTATCTTCCCTCCCTACTGCTGACGCCCAGCCATCCTGACTCCAGCTTGAGGCCTGCCACCCTCCCTCCCCTCCTAATGCTGACGCCCAACCAGCCTGCCTCAAGGCTCCACAATGACTGACGCATTACCCGAGTGTTCCAGAGTCTGGCTCATTTTTGGGAATGATGTTCAAGAAATCTCCCGCCAGTTTTATGGCACAATACGTTTGTAGGAATGATAGTCACATCAACAGACACTCACCAGCACAGTGCATCACGACAGGTGCAAGGCCAAACGGACATTCCTGCCTGACCTTGGGGAGTGTAGTCCACGCCCTTGGTGACCTTGGCGAGGACACACCGGGCCAGTGTTACGGCTCCACTGTATCTTGATGCCACCCCACCCATACCCGCCACCCAGCAACCTGAATCACCACGTCCATCAACTAACCGGCCAACCTCCACCTACCCACCATCGATGCCACGTCAAACACAGGTATCCACTATTCACATATCAACCAACAACTCCCCCCAACAATCATCCACACACAGACATATCAACCACGACCTCCAACTCTATTTTAGCATCACCCTCTTGCTTCTCCACACCTCAACCGCCGACACCACCACCTGGATACTGTCCTCCTGCTGCTCGACTCCTTTTACCTGCTCATCATCATTACCATAGTCCACGGAACACCTGCGTGATGAAGCTTGCGATCCATTGCCCCGTTATATCGCATCAAAGATCAGATCTCTTCATTATTCAATACAACACATCATCATCTCGGTAATGGAAGATCTCTTCTTTTTTTTCAGATGTTTCTCCTAAGTTTATTGATGAAGGCTGCTTACCATCCTCACCCTTAACCTCTTCAGCACGACCAGTACACCCTTGGCGTGGCCTCTGAGCCTGGTCCGCAAAGGTCGAAGTACCGTGATAACCAAAGATCGTAGCGTAGTGTTCCACAACCGTACCGGCGTCGTGACCAAAAGGTCAACAAAAGATCACCCATCAGGGCCACCTTCCCTGGGTGTCAACTGGCCTTTCCCAGAGTTTCCACCAGTCACCCGCCGGCCTTTGTTTCCAGCGGGTGTCCTTCAACCCTTGACAGCCTCAGCCTTCAGCTCTGCTCTGGTTTTTTACCCAGCCAGCCAGAGAGCCAGCAGCGCATCTCTCAAGACAACAAACTCGTCACGTCACTCCTGCATTAAAGTATCGAGAACGCGGTGTCACTCTCCCCCACATAAAGAGCCTATCAGATAACCCTAAGTCATGGCTTGCCCTTACAACCCCGGCTTTCTTACGCACTCACTGTCCCGGCTACAGTCTGTCACGCACTCACTGTGCCGGCTACCGTCCATCACGCACTCTGTCCACCACCTACCCCTGATGAGTCAGGGAAGAGCACACTCTATTATACCCAAGGGTAATAACGTCGTGCTCAAGGGTCGTACAGCTGTGCTCAGGGGTCGCGCCGCTGTGCTTCTGGGTTGAACAACGATACACAGCCACTAAAACAGCGGGCGAGCGCACTATCACATAACTCATGGATTAGGCCATTACAATTAACGTAAAGTTCGCCTTAATTACGTCATGATATCGTATACCACAATATCATTTCCATTACCAGATATGACCGCACAAGCCAATCATCCCTGGAGCCAACATTATCATGCAGTCGAACACATCTCTCACATCATGAACTGCTACGTCTAAATCAACTCTCAGAGTTAACTTCAAGCACCAATCATAAACGCATGGTTACGGATTACAGACTCATGGAGACTTTCTCGTAACCCCAAGTACTCTAAGCCTCAGTTCATGTCCCGTGCAACAGAGCCCACCATAAACCTGGTTGGGGAGAAGCTATCAGCCACACCATATTCGGTTGCTGCTCGCCGAGTCATCTGAGGGAGGCCCTCGCCACACACGCACCACCACATGAAGAATGTGTGAGGCATGAGCTCCTTTCGTCCTGCAGACACCTTGAGGAAATAAAGGCAGACTCACCCATAAATAAAAACGAAAACGAATCCAAAATGTCACCGTAAGTGGAGTTTTCAGCGAAGGCGACGCGCCGCAAGGCAACATGTTACCCTCCAACTCCAAGAACTGACCTACAGCCACGCGCTGACCTCAACACCCAGGAATGTTATCAGGCTAATTTAAGACACGCCTCTGGAGAGGCTGAGGCCGACGCCAAGGTCATCTGTAGTAGCATTTTTGTGACAATGTCACGTGTCCATAATGGCCTTCTTGGGCATGTGGTGAAGATAATGATGAGAAAATTCGGGGTCTTTACGGTGCCTGAGTGAAGTTAATGACGAGGTCTTTGTCTGGGAACAGAGAGAATCTTACCGGAGGAGGAATGTGGAGTCTTCCTGGCGATGTTAGAAAAATCACAAGTATTAATTACCGGAGAAAATAACATGTGTGTTATATATTGGTGTCGGGACGACCATGGGGGGGAGGGGGTGACAGTAGACGCTACCGCTGACATCATTCTGCCTCCCCCCACCTTCACAGTCTTGCCGCTCCCACCCCCACACACACCCTCGACCTGACCCCCCTCAGCCCCACTGCCCGAGGGAGGCTGCCCAGCCAGTGGAGCCTCGCCACTGGACCTCCCCGACGTGACCTCCACCGCCGCCGCTGCCGACACGGTCAGCACCCACCTTGGTGGGTTCCCGTTACAGCCCAACTCTTTACTTTTACCCTGGCTTAACTTCCTGAGCCCAGCACTCTATCCTCGGTGGGCTGTCCGCTCACCTGTCACCGCCACCTACACCTTGCGGCGCCTCCATGATTTCCACTACAGAGTAACGGGGACGAGTCCAACCGCTCTAAGTTTCGCCACACGATTTACAATGGCAGACCAGTTCTTTGAAATTCGTTATCCTAATTCATCACTCGACAATATTCTAAATCTGCCTTTTCTTATATGATATTACATTCCAGGGATATGACAACCTAAGGGACAGTGGACTAAGGGAGGTGAAGGTGGGTGCATGCAACACTAGGTTTGAGTACGGCCGAGTGTTACATGAGGGCGGCAGGTGTTGCGGCCTTGAGCGAGTGGGGAGCCACCAGCAGGAGGACCCATGAAGGGGTTCCTGGACTCAGGCCACACATGCCGCCATCACTATGGTCGACTGGTTTAAAGGGAAAGTCCAACACCTCCCTCCCCGCCTGACTGGTAACCATGGCAGGAGGGGACTACCTGACACCTTCCCCTCCACTACCATAACTACCACCACCACCATCACAAGCCTCTGTCCTCACCATTACCGCAATAGACAGGTACCAGGCTACTGCTGAGGGAGAAAGCGGCAACTGTAGACACGTTACCTGGATCGTCTGTACGTGCTTCTTCCTCGTTAACCTTAAACTGTATCCTGTACCCTTAGAGAGTTTCTTTTGAGTAACTAACAAGTTGATTTCGACCTATTCCGGTATCCCAGGCAAATCTACTGTTCACCCCATGCTCATCCTGTGAGCGGTAGCGCAAAAGGATTACAGAGGTCACGAAGGGTCTTTGTCTGACCCCAGTTGTTGTGGTTGTTGTGTGTACCTTTGTTCGGCCCCTAAACTCTCTCCACCCCTACACCGTTGTTTACCACCCCATACTGGTGACCGCCCCCTACCCCGTTGTCCGCCCCCTATACTGATGTCTACCGGCATACGCCCAGCCTCGCCTTGCGGTATCACTGTCTCCCTCACGCATCTCTCACAGTTACAGGTTGGACCAGTGCTTACCCCATCTCCGTGTTGCATCACCCCCCTGTGATGTAGGGACCTGCCACGCCCGCACCGCCTACCCACCCACCTCTCTTATAGGCTTCAAAAACAACTCACCGACCGACCCATTCACTTTCACATACGCAGACCTGCTGCCGAAGACGCCGACGTGATCCTTGTGTGTTGTCGCCCGCCCCACGTATGACAGACTGTGTGAACCTCGGCCTAACTTTCCCTCTCAGGGAATGAGCGTCCGGCCGCGTCCTTCCCGGGTCACCCGCACCCAGGACAACACCTGCCTTAGGGCTCAGGGTGACGGGAAATGCAGCAGTCTAACCTCACCGCGCCTCCCCAACATTCCGCCACCGCAGGAGTCACCTTTCTCCCTCAGCTCTACCGACTTCAGCAAGACAGGCCGACATTTCAAAGGCTGCAGTCTCTTCACTTTCGCTCTCGTGAGAGTTCTCATTTTCACATCTTCCTCCACTTCCCTGCCCCCCTCTCTCTCTCTCACTGGTCGTCAACCACATACTGCCCAGTTTGGCTCCAGCCACCCCCCCCCACCCAACCTCTCTCTCTCCTGCTCTCACTCTCCTCCACCACCACAATACCTGCCACTCTTTCACATATTAAGACAGGATTGTTGAGGCCAGGCCCCTACCCCCTCCTACGCCCACCTCGCCTCTCACTTTCGCTCTCAGCGTGGCTGCCGTGTTCCCAGGCGCTCAGCCCCCGGGGTCGGGTTCCCAGGCCAGCCTACAGGGATTTCCACCGTTGGCCCGGAACCTCCGATAACACACACACACTACCAGTCAGTCCACCCTCCACCACAATCGCGTCACTCTCCTCAAACTGAGGCACACCACCAGCATATGTACACCAGTCAGCCTCGAGGTAATGACAACCCAAGACTTACATTTTTTCTCTCATCAAGTACCACTCGATGCTGCCATGAAAGATGAGTAGGACGTGGGGGTGGACTGTGCCAGTGAAGGATGCTTCCGTCTCTTTTACACACACACACACACACACACACACACACACACACACACAAAAGCCCCTTCCACTCACAAACACAGAGTTCCTACGTCCCTCAAACTCCAGACGTCGACATATGTGAGAAGTGTCAGGTTAGCTATCACAATACTTACAAAACTATCCAATACGTACTACTTGCTCACCCACACCATCGTTTCTTAAGAATCATTACACATACAAACAATATCTAGGTCTAACTTAGAATCTAGATTCGTGTGTGTGTGTGTGTGTGTGCGGGGGGGGGGGGGGGGTTGAGGAGGGTGGGGCGGGGGATTCAGGAGCGGTGGGGGCCTGGCTATGATGACGAGAGTATGTCGAGCTGCCACCCACCAGTGAAAGTGCTGCTGCTGCTGCTGCTGCTTTATCAGTGGTGGAAGTGCCGCTCCAGCCTCGCACTGCTCTCATTCACTGGCGTCGCCACTCACCCTCCACACAAACACACACACACACACACACACCTCCCCCTCACTTTTTACTGCAATATAACCCACCAGGGTATCCGACATCCATCTCCTCGTCAATAACAAACTCATCAGGAAAGATGAGAAATACTCGTGAGAAATCATGGCCATAAAAATGAGAATGGTTATAGGAGGAAAAGACAAAATACAGAGGAGAATTTGAACGGCTTTGCTGCACCAGGAATAAAGAGAGGTATCATTACGGTCGACGCTCGCGTGGCTAGTGTACTCACAGAAACTATGGGAAGCAGCAGCCAAAAAAAAGGCGTAAAGCTGGTCCAGTAAGTCCTAGGAGTTGGAACACGAGTAGACACCTCACAAGAGCCCATAGAACATGCAATAGCCTCCAGACAGTAGGATTCGAACCGCAACCACTCGCGACACCTCTGCCAAACTTGCAGTCAAACACGGCTGGAGGTGCCTGGTGGCGTGAGAAGCTGGAGGAGACACAGAGAAAATTCATCCAGAACATCACCATAAACCAGAGAGGAACTACATGTCCAGGATGGATGATAGTAATGAATTATCAAAGGTCTCGGAACGAAAGATGAAAGAAAACGGAGATTGTGAGACTTTGTGTTTTAACATTTCGTTTAAGACAAGAGGATGTCACACAGGAGATAAAGGAGAAAGAGACGACAGAAAGGGTGGCAGGAATCATACCGAGAGAAATGAATAGTAGGGTGTAGTCAATGGCAGGTGGTCAGGATTCGGGTTCTGACACTACCTTGAGAACTGCTACGGCTAACAAACAATCGCCTTCCCATTCTTCTTTTACTCGACTTTATTAATGACGCTGGGACACCACCAAGGGGGGAAACGAGATCGTACAGTAACGGCCAACCCACACGCATCAAGATGGTGCAGGGACGGCAGAAATTACATAGCAACAGTGCTCGTGTGTCGTCCATGATGAATCGATACGGGAATAACATGCCGACGAGACGAAGGATAGCAACAGGGTCGGCTTCACAAGAGACAGGAGCACGCGATGGGATTATGATATTCAGTTCCAGCATAGACTGATTTACGCAACGTGTGTGTGTGTGTGTGTGTGTGAGAGAGAGAGAGAGAGAGAGAGAGAGAGAGAGAGAGAGAGAGAGAGAGAGAGAGAGAGAGAGAGAGAGAGTTTGGCAATTTTGGTGTCTACGTTTCTTAAAAGCTGTCAGACGGTATGGAGGAGCCTTGCATGGACGAACCCCCCACCCCCCTCAAAAAAAATCACATCCAAAGCACGGACGAATCTATGAGGGAAGCGAAGACGAGCATCACCCTACAAACATCTACGTCACTGAGACTAATTGGAAACTGTACGAGAGGAATGGCTGACCACGACAGAAAGGAACACAGTGGAACAGCAACACTACTCGGTAGTCAGCAACAATGTTATACCAACACCAGTTGACGGAGGTCAGTGATGAGTGGTGCAACCATCGCCAGAGAGACCTGGTTCTCAGCGGGATGCAGGAAAACACTATGAACAATACTGGCCACAGGAAAAAAAATACAATAGGAGAAAAGAAAACGAGCGTGAGGCCAGCAATCACATCTTAAGCCATAAGTTATAGCAAACAAAAATCGATCCCAGGGACTTTCCCACATTCATTCGGCTCAATGAATAAAAGATACATTATATAATGTGGTAACTCGGCGGTAAATGGATAAAAGGGAAAACATATGAATGAAAGTGTTGTACACGAATACGATCTGAAACGTTCGTAATATGACAGACAGTTACGTTGGGAGGTATTGGTGTGTGTGTGTGTGTGTGTGTGTGTGTGTGTGTGTGTGTGTGTGTGTGTGTTCTTACCTCTTGCCACCAACACCAAGGTCCTCCTGAGCCACACAAGGCACGTTCACTCACCTGCAAAGCACAAAGAGTCCACATTAGCCACACATTCTATCATAACTATATTCACGTAATGTCTAGACAAACGAGTAAGTATTTATGTAAATTGTTGGTGTGTAAGTATGGTTTTATAATATGCGATACAATAGTGTGCGTGTATAATACGTAATACGCTAGTGTTGGGATAAATGCATAGCATGATATGCTAATGTAAGTGCGAGTATATAGTGATTACGCTAGCGTAAGTAGGATGGTACAATACACACTGCATTAGTTTAAGCAAAAATATATAATACATAATACACTAGTGTAAGTAATGAATGTGTAATACTAAAAAAAAACATTTGTAAGTATTAGCACATGATAAGTAATCCGCCAATGCAAGTGGTAGTGGTGGGTAGGTGTCTACAACCAGGAGATCCCCGGAGGGGGTAGTGACAAGTCGGCGTCGGCTGAGCCGTTGGCCTTGAGAGCCCTGCCTGCCTGGCCCGGCCCGGCCCGCAACCGTGCCCACTGCTCACACGACATAACTGTGGTTCCTCGTTAAGAACGACCTTCGCGGTGGGTCAAGCGGCGGCAACCGTGCATGTCACCGGGGCTAAGGGAGGGAGAGGGTTCCAGCAGCGGTGCGGCCCGGCCAGCACCTTAGCTACGTCCATGCATCACCAGCCGAGGTCCTCCTGCCCTTAGCCACACATAACCCCTCCACACGGTACCAGTAGCGTCCTGCCCCAAGCCAGGCCCATACACAGATCAAGCACCGTACTGCACCAGGCGAGGTCGTAAATTAGCCCTTCACACGTCACCACACTGATACAACTCCATTATCACCAAAGAGGAAGAAAATATTGACCGTGTTTTAATATGGCTTATCACACGTGATGTCCGCGAACTGATAGCGTCTGGCAAGTAACAAGTTTAAGACATTACAAGGCTCTTGCCTCACATCTTACCACACGATCGACTCGCTGTCTTTTGGAACACGAACTGGTCGCTTACAAAGGCTGCACCTTCATAAACCATCTAAGGTAGGTTAAATAAAAAAAACATTTGTTGTCGATCTTCCTCAAGCAAGTGTTAAAACAAGGATATACTACAGGAGATTTTCGTCTTCAAATCGGCAGTCAGGCATCATTACTGATGTTTTGTAACTGAAAAGCTAATTAAAATGTCCACCATCAGCGTCAACCAAGCCTCCAGGATTAGTAACGTAAGAATCATTTGATAACGTGTCGTAACTGATCTTCATTAATCCCTGGCTAAGTGTCTGGGTCAGAACTCAACTGGGTCATGTCTCTCCTCACTTCTACAATGGAGATATCAGACAGCTGGTGACACGTTCAATTAAGAGTGACGTTGAAACGCGACCGGCGGATTCCCACACAGCGGGCGGGATCAGCGCCGCTATAGTGACCATATGAAATGGTTTTCCTTCACACGCACACAAACAATTTTAACCTTGACAGTTTGTGATGAGGTGAGGTGAGTGTCAGATGAATTAGATCGTGCTTGCGGCTTAGGCCCTGCACATAACAGATGACTATTTGCTAAACACTTGGGTTCGAAGTGTGTGATGGGGAGCGGTAGCATTGCCCAGCTACGGCCCGGGTCACAACCGCCTCATCTGGCCTTGACCTCCCGCCTCACTCCTCCCTGACGTAACTCACACCTGCGCCACGGAAAACTATTACTTAATCTCGTCATCTTAAGCACCGTGGCGCACCCACCACACGAGATTAATGATGAGGTTAACACCAAGTCTCTCAGAGTTCAGCTGTTTTAAGCCGGTGCCATTCTCATACGTGCATTACATAAGTGTCGCAAATATTTCAGTCTCAAAACAATGGAATACTGGGACACACAAGAGAGATGGTAGCAAGAGACTTCATCCAGACGAACAGGATCCGTCACTCCCTCAACACCTGACCCACACACACACACACACACACACACACACACACACACAGCGCATAAGATGCAACACACATAGTTTTTTAAACATCGTAAGTGTTAAGAAAGTCTTCAATCACAAAACCTGACATATGAGAGAGCTTACAGTATCTCACTGAAGCAATGTGATTAGTTGCTGATGCCAGACGTTGATTCCCGAGACCACAAAAATCAGAGGACGTTAAGCTCAGCTGACGGAGAGCATTATGATGATCGTTCTTCAAGCTATAAGTCTTACTGTCGACAGAAGAGTGTCTGAACCCCAGGAAATAAGTCCCTAACATCCTGTAATCACTTCTCATCCCATGTGTTGCCCTCCCCTCCTTCATTCGACGGTGTCTTGGGAGTCATTGCCACTAATGAGTAAGAATATCAGTCCTGCGGGAGTCTGGTGGCTGTTAGGACCCGAGCAGAAGTGGTTCTCCTAGTCCATCCAAACGAAGCTCATACTCGATGTGTTACGAAATCTAGGTTCCCAATCACACACACGCATTTTATATATATATATATATATTTATCTTTTTAAACTATTCGCCATTTCCCGCGTTAGCGAGGTAGCGTTAAGAACAGAGGACTGGGCATTTTTTGGAATATCCTCACCTGGCCCCCTCTGTTCCTTCTTTTGGAAAATAAAAAAAAAAATTATATATATATATATATATATATATATATATATATATATATATATATATATATATATATATATATATACACACACAAACAGGCGCCACACACGACCAGGCAGGATACTAATGTCAAAGTACTACCACCACAGGTGGCATTTCCCTGACCTCTTTCTGACCCTCATATGGTGAGGTAAACCCTGCTGCAGTACGTTGCTAGGCCACAGGTGACCGGGCTAAACAAGCTGACCTCCTCCCACAACCTGAGCCGCCCCGGATGACAAAGCACCTGACTCAGGACTTACTATGGATATGCTGGTCCTGTGAACCGCAACACCTCGCCACAAGCAACCACCGTTCAGCACACAGAACACACACACACACACACACACACACACACACACACACACACACACACACACACACACACACCAGTGCTGTATGTACAACTTAACAACCTCACAGGTCACCTCATCAGAAGCAACCAGGGATATCATGAGCACTCCTGCAGGAGTTACACACCCCCCTCATGCGAGCTGTGCTTCGGAAATCAAGCGTCCATGGCAAGAAAGCAGCGGCCAGGCTCAACAGCCACGCTACAGCGCATGGCCCGTACAAATGTCAGTAATGGAACGGGTTCGTCCTCGATCCCTTAGTGATAATACTAATGGCCCCCATGAGCAGTCATTAGCTAGTCACGCACCAGCAGCATCTGCTGGTCTGCCAATCATTCCGACACTGGACACAATCCTCCACAGAGCTTTTCCTCCCGTCTGTCCACCCGCAGTTAGTACGCACGAGTCCTCCTTACCTCCTGAAAACACAAGCTTTCCAGCTTTTCCCTCGCGTTCGTATGCAAAGGAAAATACTCTCATATTCACATCCCGAGTTTGATTTCCACGAGACATCTGCAAACGGCCTAAGCGTTGGTGCAGGACGGGAGAGAGAGACAGTGCGAGGAAGGCTCCAGTATACACCACTCCTCTCTAGACCGTGATCAAAGACGTGCGGACATGCGTCAGTAGAGGAAAATACCTCGGGAATACTACCATCCATTAAACATTCTCGCAGTTACATAGCCGACGGCGCCTTTCACCTTATCACTCGCTCTAATAACCCCACAATGGCCCTGGGACGATGGCTCACCTGTTATTACATCACTAGCAAAAAAACAATGGAGCTCGTTCGGTGGGATGACGTCACGGTCCAATACCTCCAAATACCTTGCAACAGTGAAGCGAGCCTCGGCCACAGCATCATATGATTCTGTCACGATGATAACAAGGAAAGGGACGATGTCTCCTCATCCCCTGAAACAAGCATGCACACGCACGAGCGACGGAGCGAAAATACACATGCACGAATGGTGTGTGTGTGTGTGTGTGTGTGTGTGTGTGTGTGTGTGTGTGTGTGTGTGTGAATGTATATTCATAAAGGTAAAGGCATGGTGCATATATACAAAGTGACTAGACAGGGCAACACGAGTGTAACACTCCCGTGGTACACGACACTAGTACTTACTTAAAAACACACACACACTAGTACTTACAAACAGAGAGAGAGAGAGAGAGAGAGAGAGAGAGAGAGAGAGAGAGAGAGAGAGAGAGAGAGAGAGAGAGAGAGAGACGTCAGGTCATGAGACACACAGGGCAAGCTGGGTCATCAACACGGCACGGCGGTCCCCACCACCTCCTCCCAATCAATCCACTCCAGCGACTGTTGAGTAACGGGAGAGATCATCCTCTTGAGCGAGCACGACGGTACACGAACCTTTCACCACGACGGTACGACCCTTCGGCACGACGACACGACCCTTGAGCACGGAGGTACAACTCTTCGGTATGATGGTACGACCTGTGACCGACCTGAACTTTAAGGGGAAAATCAAAGATAAAGTCGTCATACAGTGACATCGTCGTGCTCAAGACGTCACGCATCGATAACGACGTCACGTTACGAGTGACGCCTACTGGTGACGTCACACTCCGGTGTCAAGGGATCATCACGCGGCGTTACAACACCCAAGAATTCTTGACCGCGACCAGAGTCCTAAGAATTCTTGACCAAGACCAGAGTCCCACGAATTCTTGACCAAGACCCGAGTCCATCGACATGGAGAGTCACTGTACACGGGATATCAATATTTTCACGGTCTATATAATCACTTATATTGTAAGTCGGATCACTTACACAACAGAGCATACTTAAGTTCATCTCGAACAGTACCAGGTCATGTTCAGTGGTTTAGAGGAAAGGAATGTGGCGACAACCACGTTTTCAAATGATACCATGGATCACAGAAGGTATCTTTTTTTTTTTTTTTGCTCCTTCAATCAATAAAAAGAAAATGCTATTCTAAAGGAGTCTTCCTCTCAGTGGGGGCAACAGAACGAAGTCCAAGAATGCCTAGCAGAACTCTACCCCAACATCTGTCCCAGTCTAAACACGTGTACGGTGTAGAGGTCGGTGCTACCACAGAACTCCACACACACACACACACACACACACACACACACACACACACACATATATATATAACGGTATACATGACACACGTAGTGGTACATGAAGGGTGGAAGTAAGGAACACACACCCCAACGAGGCACCATGGTCACCGTCAGCAGAGCCAGCACAGGCAACATATAACAAAGCCTCTCCTCCACCCCGACGCATCTTCCACTGGCTCCTCCACCCACATCCAGCTGCTGCCACCTACTACATACAAGACCGTTTCCCAAAAATATGTAGAAAGGAAAAAAATTAAAACAAAGCTGACCTCAGCACCCGGTAGGAAGTGGTACAAGGGCCATATATAATGAGGCTGCCAGACATCTTCCTATACTGAGCCACAAGGTAAGGTGGAGAAAAACTCGTTTCCTGTGGGAATGGGTCTGGAGGAAGGGCATGAGGAGAGTCCCATGATGAAACTTGTCCTCGGCTGTGACTATGAATACAACTGCAAGCCTTCACCACAGGAGCAGTCTGTCCCGGTGGCAATGCCTCAATACGACAGGTGACTGTGGGGACAGACTGTCGGGCTGTGGTAGGAGCCAAGACTGGCGTGGTAGGCAAGGTATTCCAACCATTCACATCCTTCCTGTCTCCATCTCCAGGAAGACAGAGACCTGCTGTTCAGCCTCATTATACTACAGGTCGAACCTGTTATCTTCATTACAAACCTGAGGGTATGAATAGAAGACCGAGTATTGTATTACCTCAATAATATAAAATGGACGTTTCAAAGCTGAAAAAGAAATCTTCATGTCGTGTGTGTGTGTGTGTGTGTGTGTGTGTGTGTGTGTGTGTGTGTGTGTACTATATATGCGTTGAAATCAACCAGGCAATCGTCTCCAACAACTGAGAGAGGCAGCCAGTCTTGAGAAACCTTAGTCATGATCAGAGTCCAGTCCTGCTTTGTTGAGCCAAGGATAAGCAAGCCGAGGCCAGCCCAGGGAAGAAAGGAGGAACCTCTTAAGAGGATTTAATATAGTGATGTCGTCACACTGTACTGTGTGTGACGACCAGTTCCACACCTTTACCGCAGACATAACAACAGGTAACACTGTACACGTTCCGTAACAGTGTGTTCCACAGCTTGACCACAGGAAGGATGTAATGACATTACAGTGAGGACGTAATATCCTCCCTCACCTCACCGGCTCGAATGCAGTGACTAATTACAGCCAAGGTGTGCCTGTGGGAGAGGAGTACTGGCAATGCCTCCAGCGGGGCTCAGGAGGGTGATGAGCTAAGGGGTGGTCATCATTACTGGGAAAAGGAAGGGGTGGCGAGAAGGAGGAGGAGGCGGAGTCGCTGGAAAGGGACTCAACCCCGTAGAAGAGAGAGGAGCTGGCTGGCTGGGGTGTGGGTGGCAAGGCGGGAACTTTTACCACGGGCAGGTCGTCACGTGCCCAGCTCCCCACACCCTCTACTTCACCCCCTCTACGCGTTACAACTCTTCTCTCTCTCTCTCTCTCTCTCTCTCTCTCTCTCTCTCTCTCTCTCTCTCTCTCTCTCTCTCTCTCTCTCCCATACCCACCATATCACGTCTTGTAATTCTAGAGGGGAAAAAAGTAGTACATGAAATCTTCCGGATCTCTCACAAGCAAAAGTCCAAGGATGAAAGGAATATTCTTGACAAACATAAGAGTATTACGGCATAACCACTATCGTCCATGTACTCCTGTCTTTGTGGAAATAAAATTCTTTAATGGTACGACTAGGTCATTTTCAAACTGTCATACTTTCTCATTAAATGTAT
Organism: Panulirus ornatus; assembly: GCF_036320965.1. Classification (NCBI taxonomy): domain Eukaryota; kingdom Metazoa; phylum Arthropoda; class Malacostraca; order Decapoda; family Palinuridae; genus Panulirus; species Panulirus ornatus. The sequence continues at coordinate 7,331,290 of NC_092244.1, read as the reverse complement.
CCAATTCAACGTTAAGGTGTAAGGCTCAGTGTGACAGGGTCGGTGGGGAGCAGACCTTGCAGCAGACACAACAGTATGTCAGCGTGAGGACGACGCAACACTGAAGAACGTGACACTCAAGATCCTCGGTCACCAACAACTAAAGTCATTTCCGGAAATGCTACGGTCCCTGGACGGGAGCGGCTGTTTTTATCCGGCTGGGTTGACGGCCTCGGGCGGCTGCTGCTCTCGCCGTATGTTCTCCCAGGACGAACAGGTGGCCCACACTCAGGGTTACTACAGTCCATGATCATTTTACAAAGCGGGGTTTATATTCCAAGAACTAATGTGTCGAGTCTCGGATATTTGGCTGACATTGTCGTCTAGGGAACAGGTAACTTCTCCAGTCATGTTCAGTCTGAGCTACAACAACACGATTGTATCAAACAATGCTCTTTTATCCCAGACGAGTCAGCTCACAGGCAAGGCCAACATAAGCAAAGGGTTACAGCGTCGTGCCGGCACCGTCCAGCTAAACGAATGAAGCTCGACCAGGATCAGGCGTCCAAAGTTTGCCTGACCGTTCGTATTCTGTTCAGTGATGGAGGGATGGTGGCCATGTTCTCCCTGGCCAACCATCGCTTGTGAGGATGACTTGTACTCTAGTGTGGTCATTTGCATGTCCGTAAGATGAGAGATGAGTCTATTTCTGGATGCAGACACACACACGTGCACAGTCAGGGCGAGGTGAGTCGGCTCGTGTGGGCACGTTGCCCTGTGGCAGTGGGTCACGTGGTTGTTGGACGGTTCCTCCTCCGCCAGTCTATATAAGCTACTAAGGAAAGTGAGCGCCATTTTGTTCTGTCCTCTGCTCACTGCTCGAGTTCGGAACCGAGGAACCCGCTTGACACTGCCCTTGTGTCTCATCCTGACGCGGTCACCAGCTTCGTCTTCCCTGCCACAACTTTACATACATGACACGCTCTGGGGGTCGGGAATCGGCTATTGTACCCTCATGGCCCATCCACCTGAGCTATAAGGTGATAATCATTGTCTCGATGCTGGGAGTGTTGGCCTTGGAGAGGATTTCAGTGTATGTAACCTTCCTCGCCAGCGAATGCCTACGAGTGATCTTAGGGGACGCTGTCTTATCCGTCTGCAATGAGGTCGCGTCTCGCAGCCCTAAAGGGGGGAACCTAAACTCTTCATCGTTGTATATCTGGATTCCACTTCTCTGACAGTGTTCATCCTGGGGAAAATAGACCAACGGTGATGGCGCGGCCCCGAGACTCAGCTACCTTGACATTCTCTGCCGTCCGGCGCTCACCCCACCAGGAGGAGGCCCACCCTATCCCCACCAAGAGGTCCACCCTCATTCCACCAGAAGGAGGCCCACCCTCACTCCATCAGAAGGATGACGACCCTTTCCCAACGAAGTGGCCCCACCCTCAACCCACTACTAACAGCTTTGCCCACCAGGAGGAGGAGGAGGAGGAGGAAGCCCACCTCACCTCCCCAGGAGGGAGGAAGCCTAGCCTGACCTACCCACAAGGAGACCCACACCATGTCCACTCCGCCTCACACAACGGGACACACATCACCAAGGGCACACTACGGTTTAGCATCTCTACCTACGGCACCAACCCGCCACCTGACGACCATGGGGCCACCAAACGTCACTGCTCGTCCAGGAACTCAACCGAGGTCTACACTTTCCAGACACAGCGCAAGCGCTCGACGTCCGTCCAAAAACACAGCAAATGCTCGAAGCCAACCACACGAATATAGAACACACTGACTACCTACACGATCACTAATATCTATCTTAAGGTAATGCAGGATGTAATCTCGCCAAGACACAACAAACTGGCGAAAACAAAATATATCATCTTACGTGACAGCAATGAAATAGCACAACACTTGTGCTCATAACCTAGTAGGCAGCTAGCTCCTCTGGTTACACACGCACACACGATTATTTCTTTTTAATCAGCAACTAGTTTACCGAGCAGCCCAAGCTTATCCTGAGACTACCTGCGGCATATATTCTTGAGGTTATAAAGCGTCTTTCTCAAACACGAGTGGCCACAATTATGTGCTACGCTGGTTCGTTAAAAGAAAGCTTCCATTCCTCTTATGTCGTGCACTCACTAAACACAACAGTGAATGGATCCTCAAAATTTCATGCATGTTACAATCAACAATAAACAGTGCCATTTTTTGGAGGGTTTATTCGAACCTATCCACAAAAAATTGTCAATTTTACAGATTAAGCCTTTTTTTTTTTTTAAGAGCGTGTCCGTATCTCTAACCACACTCTTTACAATTCATATGATTAACATCGAATAGACTAAATCACCCAAAGGACCTATAATCTACTGATATTTCTACTCTCTACAGACGCCTGTCTTAACTGATACTTTTCACTGTAATGGAAAACGGATCAACGAGTACCTTTATGTACTCGTCCACTTCGAAAACTGTGATTCTCGTTTAACCTCACATACACACAAAAGATGGTAACTATGTATTATTGAACGAAAATACCTTGGTTACGGAATACAGAGAAAGAAGTTAAGTACAACGAGTAACGGTCCATGCCACGATTACACTCATCTGATAATGCTCAAACTGTGCTAGAATGACTCCCCAAAAGATGGAGCATGTGGTATAGCCAATATATGTAATTCAGCAAGAGCACAGTGGCCCACACCGGGAAAACACATCCTGAGATTCCTCCGACATCACTAGTATTTACGCACTGTGATCTGGCCCTGTGGTGGGAGGTGATGTCACTATCCCGCCCGTCCGCCCGCCCAGGAAACTTCCCAGCGTGAGGCGTCATGCCGACGTCGCTCAAACAACAAACAATCAAACACTGATACAGTCCTGTCAAGACGGAGTGCGAGGTAAGGATCCTGTACCCGTTACAGATACCGTGCCCAACGTAAGGCTAGGAGGGGTTTGTTAACCTGGTTATATCTTTTCGCTTTCCCTAAGTTTTCTCGCAAATTCTTTCCGACGAGCGGAATATCCTGACAGCCGATGATGACGTCCAGCCATCTCGCCACGGGTGATTGCCTGGGAGAAGGAAAAAAAAAAAAAAGAAGAAATGAACCCTTTCGTAATCCAAACCTGCCAGCACCTCAACCTTCGGCGCCAGAAGGGTGAGCAATATCCACGTAAAAGTCACGTCCGCCATTCTTGGCAAAAGCGAAGTTTGTGGATACGACTAGAGGGGAGGGAGTGAGGCGGTGGTAGGCGGGAGAATTTTCTAGTTACGATGCTACGACACTTGAGCACGACGATACGACCCTTAGGTATGATGGCCTGGCCTTGACCTGACCCTCAAGGGCTGCTTTACCATACCTAATGGTCGTGCTATCGTAGTCCGGGGGGAGGGAGGGGGTTAACGACGTTTCCAGAGGTCAGAATGCAGCGACACAAAGCAGGTCAGCGACTAAGACACTGGCGAGTTAGGTCCAACGACTCGCCAAACATGACAGGTCTCTACGTAAGGTCACCAGTCATGAAACTCGGGTTTCAAGATTGAGGTCACCCATTTGGTCAATCCGGGTCAGGTCAAGAATGATCCCCTAAGAACTGGGTCACCGCCATCCACCACGAGAAATAACAAACGCGAGTCAATAACCCGCCAAGAGCAGGCTGGGAAACAGGCGTTCCAGTAACCTCCTCGCCAACTACAACTCGAGTCTTTGATATCCATGTCACCAATCATAACAGTTCCAGCGTCCAGGTTAACCATTAAAAAAAAGAGATTCCATCAACCTCGGAGTCAGGTCAAGAGCCTATCCGGCCAGTTAGGTCGCCACCAGTAGACCTATCCACCTCACCAAAGTAAGCAACGTGAAACAAGAATCGAGTGTCCTCAATTAATTCGCGGAAACCTGTCTGAGGGGGGAAAACCGACCCTGCTGCATCCAGGAGTTAGCACCATTCTTGCTAAATGTCCCGCAAACGTCTCCAGAACGGGATTCTGGATGCGAGGGGCATTACCAGAGAGTGACCCTTGTGTGTGGGTGGAGTAAGAGTGAAGACTGGTTGGAGGGGATGGTAAGCAAGGAGCCAGAGGCCGGTGGTCTGTCGACAAGCCAAGGTTAACCACTCTAACCCGCCCCCGACCCCAGCCACGTCCACCAACTAACTGCTACTGTCATACTGTTAGACGCTTCCACACATCGCTACCCGTTACTGTCATACTGTTAGACGCTACCCACACCACTACCGGTTACTGTCAAACTGTTAGATGCTACCACACACCGCTACCCGTTACTGTCAGCTATCAGTCGCTACCACACACCCCTACCCGTTATTGTTATACTGTCAGACGCTACAACACAGCTCCCCGTTATTGTCATACTGTTAGACGCTGCCACACACCGCTACCCGTTATTGTCTTTCTGTTAGACGCTATCACACACCGCTACCCATTACTGTCACTGTTAGATGCTACCATACACCGCTACCCGTTCGTCAGACTATCAGACGCTACCACACACAGCTATCTGTTACTGCTACACTGTCCGACGATACCATACACCGCCATTGCGATGAGTAAAAACAATAGAACGAGGAAAGGTTTTCACAATTCGAGGGCAGAGGGCGTGGCCCATCCTGCAACACACGGGGTATAATAAGGTACCATCAACTCCTGAGCAAAAACTCTACAACCGCCCGTCAAAAGGTTCATGACCAGTTTCCGTTTCTATGTCATCTCTTGACACACCTTTCGTCACAGAAAGGTCTCGGCTCAACCTTTACATCCCTAGCCATTGAGATGTGGTTCATGGTGTATATGGCAAGCTCTACACAGGATCAGCATCACATGTCAATCAAATCACATCCAGTTTGCCCAAGTAAAGTTTCCGTGGCAATTAACTGAGCCCCGAGAGGAGCTGGCTCGCCATGAGCAGCATAGAAGGCGATCTCGTAAATATCAGGGTTGACCAACATCAAGGTATTGTACTACGAAGACAGATTGTCGGAATTACATAAAAAAGTATAATCCTCTTGGCCTACGTCATATCTTGGAGAGGGGCTAATCCCACCAGTATCTTATCGGGTTAGTGCCAAAGCCTAGTCACCTAGAACTCTCCTCCAGCACCCTCCAATATCAACCTCCTCCCTGGTAGGGTGCCCTGGTGTCGGCTCTCTGAACGCAGGAAGATGGAGGGTGAGAAGAAAGGCTCTGACGTCAACAGATGAGGTGGAGAACAGGTTTCCCTACGTGAGATAAAATGAGAAGGGTGGAAGGTGAGGGGGGGGTGGAGGTGAGTGTTGTGAAGCCCATCGTGCTCGCCCCTCCCCTTCCCCTCCCTACTCTGTGGCGGCAACACTACCACATTCACTCTTACCGCACCACTACACTATCTCACTCACTCTTATTGCACCATCACGGCACCCACTGCACGAGCACGACACTCTTCCTGCATCACCACCACACTCACTCTCACCGCATGAATACCACTCACTCTCACCGCACCAACCCCACTGACTCTCACTGCAGTCACATTCACTTTCCTCATTTTCTGCACCGAAGACTCTTACCATCCAGTACACAACAGACGCTGATGACTTACACGATTAATAACTACAATCGTGGTGCTCTTTATTGTAAACAAAACACATATCTCAACCCTCATATCTTAAACGCAAACAATCCTCTCCTTATACAAACAACTCATTCACTACTTAAAAAGAGAAAACAAAACGGAGGGTGAGGTTCTCCCCTCGCTACAGTCCAAGACCGTCCTTTGTCTCCTGAATGACGATACAGGACCCAGTCCCCTCGGCCTAAGTATGGCTCAGGAACACTTTCAACCAACTTACAGATCATGAAGGGACCACATTCCCCGCCCCTCAGTAACTACTGAACAGGGAGTCGTTTATTCATCCTTTTTACGTCAGGAGATTTATTTTCCTCGTATACACAGTAGAGAATCCCTTCCTGTGCCCTGTGTAACGAGAAAAGTACCTGGACACTCTCCTTCGTAAGGGATCAGGGATCAGTTAACTGTGTCAACTGTATACCACAAGCATTCCTCACCTCTCGTACCAAACATACAGTTTCCCCTCCGTGCTACTTTATGGGTCTGCCGCCAACACTAGCGTCTGTCAGCCTTCTCAGAGACCGCGCCGCCACGGAGAGCCATTCGCAACACAAGAGTCAAACCAGCGGCCTCCACACAGGTTGGCGAAGCCACTCTCGTCTCCACCATCCACCACTACTTTACCTATAGCTTTACCACCACCACCAACAGTGCCACTTTCACCGCCGTGACCACTGGCAACAGGCCACGCCCACCACCCGCTTGCTCTAACTCTACTGTCTTGCTTCACCACACTCCTGGCTGACCTTGAGCTCTTTAGGTCAGAACATGTTAAGTGTTACTCCAGACTGGTCTGTGAAGGTTTGATTTTCGGCTCTACACTGGCCTCCAGCTGGCTGGAAGCGTGGTCGGGTTGGAACCCTCCTCTAGGGAACAAAGGAGCACGTCCAGTTATATTGGTTCCAGTTGGCTTGTTTGGAGCCAGCAGCCACCAGCGATCCGTGGTTACACACTGGCACACTACTCTAGTGATATCTGGCCAAAGGCTGGCCCCGTGGCCGCCCCCTCCATCTCTCTACCAAGTCTACTTTTAGATCACTTCTTCACTATCTGTGGCGCCCAGGCTCCTCTCTCTCCCGTCAGGGATTACTCTGTAGCGTTTACTATCTTCCTGTTGGCTCCCTGTTGTCCACAGGTTCCTCAGACGTGTCACTCAGTGGAGACTATTATCCTTCAGTATTGACCCTCCTACCCATACTTCCTCCTCGTGTTGTGGTTCGCTACACTGCGTCTTCCCATGTTGGCCACCGAACACCCCATTCTCCTCTAAGACGCTGATGGTCGAGGTGCAGGGGCTGATACATCCTTTTCCAACATCTCCATGAAACCCCCACAAGAGGCCATCCATCTTCCCCTTGGTGGTGGGTGTTGCTTGCATGTAAACGTGTCACCTTAACTTTCATAATCCCTGGTGCACAGGGAATCACCTTCTCCGGCCCAGCAACTTTCAATACAAGTGCTGCAGGAGTCTTAGGAAACGGCCTTGTGGAGCGACAACGCCACCTACAGTAAACCTGTGGTGACGAGGTTATCTGGTTTCCTCGTCGACACACCCACGGCGTGCCATCACACACACCTCCCCAAGGAGAGTGTCGCCCTTACAAAGACGCACACTACACCAACAAAAAGTAATGACCAGTTAGTTGGGATGACTAAACTTACAAGTGCGAACGTTTCAATCAATACAGACAGCATATGAAAATGTTATGGCAATGTTCTCAAAGATATTCAAAGATTCTGACTGTAATTTTAGTGTCAGGCAAGAGCCCTTGCAACACAGTCTACGGACGCAAATGTAAAAAAAATATATAACAATAATCCAGAAAATACAAATATATAATAATAATAATCCTGAAAATACCAATCTCCACATTTACGTTTTTTACGATATTTTTCTCAACTTGGCTTCTAAGTCATAATCTTAAAAAAATGTACCTCTCTTACTGCATGTCAGTCTGTGTGTGTGTGTGTGGTGTGTGTGTGTGTGTGTGTGTGTGTGTGTGTGTCAGGCAACACTTGACCTCTTCCCTCCCTGCCAATAATCATCACAAAGTATGTGGGTTAACTTGGCTCCGTGGATTCTGCGTGTGAACCTTCCAGACATAGAGGTCCCTGGCCATATCAACCACACCCTTCCAGTTCCCTTTGGTTCTTCGTCTCCAAGTGTTCCATCACTTTCTTCCTTGCCTTTATTCTTCCTAAAAAGCTTTTACATACTGGTGGCCGTACGTGAGACCTACCTTGATGCAGGCAGCCCGTCTTCATCACGGTAATCAACCAGATAAATACAGATTGTTCGTGGTTGTGTGAAGCTTTCTCCTGGGCCGCGGCTGCCGCCCAGGATCTCACGAATAACTACCACTGTTCCTGGTCCACATCATCACTTATCAGCCAGTAAGCAAGACACCACCGATTCGTTCGAACTTAAGATAACACATTTACAAAGAATGTCCCGGAGTGGTCGGCGGCGGCCGCCACCACCGCTACACACAAGATAACCACAAAAAGAATAGCACAGCATCATCATCATCATCAATCACAGGAACCTCCACTCCCCCTTCAGGAAAGTACCACACGCGACTGACTTCAGCAACACGTGAGGGCAGCAGCACCACCTCACAAGTCCTACACCTCACACTTCACAGTCTTCAGTTCTCCTTCCTCCAGACGAGCCATCATTACTCCCGGGAATAAAATTATGAATAACCGGCAATACCTCTGTCATTTCAGATCATCTCCATTTATTAACAGTACAGAAACTAACGGGGGTCCCTCTTCTACCTCCCGCTGCACCGTGTAACAGGACGGCTGATGGAAAAACTGCCTGGGAACGTTTTCCTACCTGAACAACGTTCGCCTGAGGGTGGCGGCGTAACCAGAGCAATCTGTGGTATTGCGTGAGGCGGGTGGCAGGTGACAAGAGTGACGTGCGACACTCCCTCACACCCCGGGGTCTCACCTGTGCTACTGCCTCAACCACACGGTGGCACGCCTCCACCCCTCACGACGCAGAGACAAAACATTTACACGACCACATTCGTAGCAACACATCCAGAAGCATAAGACGTTTCCACAGGTTCTCTATCCTGCCAGGTATAATACCAAACAACAGCAATACAAGAAACACCGACATGTGTTTCCTCTATCATACGGACTGGTGTTTCAGTCGAGCGCCCTACCAAGGGATGGTAGCAAGAGCAGGAGGTGTGTGGGGCTCATTACCTGAGAGTCGGGGGTCTCGGTGTCGACGAGAGGAGGGAGCGGTGCGGCGTGCAGGGCGTCGCGGGCCAGTGTGTGCACCAGCCGGAGGTTCAACAATAAGAGCAGCGCCCACCGGGGACACCAACCGGCCGCCCTCCCAAACCCACAAGGTTACTTCCCGTATCTCACACTACCCCACCCATCCCCCTCCTCACAACCCCTCCCGGTACACACGAACACCCTCCCTCCTCCACCCACCTCCCTCCACAACACACTCACACCCACCCTACCCCCACCACACATTCATTGTAGAACTGTACCGTTACACACACTCACTCACACACGATACTACAGGACACGCAAGAATTAACCTGTACATCTCACCCTCTGCTTAAAAACGAAGCCAAACATATGCATGTGTTAGCCTTACAATAAATATATATATATAACTGGCACCACAATTGGACAAGGAAAAGAATCCCTCAACATCCTATATAAACAATTCATTTACTCCAATTTAAAGTGTACCTCACCTTCCAAGTCTCCCACTGCCAAACAGAAACATAAAGCTGCAAACCGCAGAGAATAATCAGTGGCTACCTAGCAACCACAGACAATGCACACCTTCACAATAAAACAAAGACCCTCACAATACAGTCCCCACTCCAACATCCACGACACTTCATTCTTTCTGTGCAGCAGCACGAGATCCATCCGTGCCTCACACACACACTTCAGTAACCTCCACTCACGCATCTCCCCTACCCAGAACAAATATAACACTGACAAACCACACACGTGCACTGAAATGACACGAAACGCACTAAGCAACTGACCTTCCCCCAATCAGTCTGAAACTCAAAACATACCAGAAAGCGCACTCCCCAGACAAACACGAGTCACACTCTCCACCTTACGCTCTGGACATCATCCATTCCTACAGCACTAAACACACCCTTCGTCCCTACAAGGTAACTACCATAGAAAAGGCAACGAGCGGTTACCTCTCAACTGCCCTGCACTCTCTGCACTTAGACGCACACACAACGCAACACTCTGACCTGTAGTCCCTACCAGTGGACGTGACCAGCTTCCAAAA